>NC_090073.1:9464680-9484680 GCF_038355195.1 Osmerus mordax | reverse complement strand
TCTGTCTGTCTGTATCTCTCTCTCTGTCTGTCTGTCTGTCTGTATCTCTCTCTCTGTCTGTCTGTCTGTCTGTCTGTCTGCCTGTATCTCTCTCTCTTTCTCTGTCTGTCTGCCTGTATCTCTCTCTCTCTCTCTCTGTCTGTCTGTCTGTCTCATTGTCTGTCTGCCTGTATCTCTCTCTCTCTCTGTCTGTATCTCTCTGTCTGTCTGTCTGTCTGTCTGTCTGTCTGTCTGTCTGTCTGTCTGTTTGTCTGTATCTCTCTCATAATATGTTATGTTATACCAGGTTGCTTTGCGTTGTCTTGTCCTAAGAATTTCAGTGCCCAGTCTGACCCTGTGTTGTTCTGTGCATCTGACAACTTGGACTTGAACTTGAATATTCTTCTGGCAGAAACTCTGAGGATAAAAGTCTCAGGCCCAGGAGATGATTATGAACTAACGACTGTTTCTCTCTTTTCTTCACCATCCACAGTCCATCAGGCCAAGCAGACGTTAATTACTTTAAGATTTTATTACAGGAATTAATTCAGAAAATGGAGCTTAATACAGTGGAAATCGCCAGACTTTGCAAGTTGCGTATAAAATATCAATATGGGGTTTGGTCGGGGTCGGTTTAGCATTGATAAATGACTGAGTAACACCCTGGTGCAAGAACAGACCACCCCCTACCCCTACCTCCCTCTCCCTCCCCCTACCTCCCTCCCTCTCCCTCCCTCCCTCCCTCTCCCTCCCTCCCTCCTGCCCCTCCGCAGGGCTAGACGTGGAGACTCTGAACTAAGGACTCTGTTTGAGGGATGGTTGTTGCCAGGGAGCACTCTGGAGGTAGACCAGGTACAGAAAATGGGCCTGGTGATTTGACCCAGACAAAAGCACATTTGTATTTTCCCAACCAAGTTCAAGAATGAACAAGGGAGTCAGCTATTCCAGGTGAGCCATTACTGAGCGCCGGTCTATTTCAAGGTCATTCATTGACCAGGTTGAATGATCTATTGTGTTTCTTTTACTATCACGTCTTACTTTTCTCTGTCTCACTATCCATCTCTCTCTCACTTTCCATCCCTCTCCCTCTCACACCTCAGTCTCTCTGACTCTGAAGGCAGCTAGTTTTGGTTATTCACAGGGACACGAGAGTCTCGGTGAGGAGTGGAGGAAGGAAGGTAGAGTTAAGTCCATCTTTCAGTTGACCAGTTTTTCCTTTCCGGCTTTCACAAACACGACCAATGAGGCGTGGCAGACAGCGAGGAGCATCAACGTTGGCATGGATGTTAAGGAAGGCGATCCCAAGACTAAGGTAGCGAGGGCACGATGACTGACAAGGCACACAGACAGCGGTTTCATCCAGATCTCACAGCAGCTGCTTCATCCAGTCTGGCCTAAACGCCCACGCCCTCACGGACGAGTGTTTGCGGCCTTTCTCTATAGAGCAGTGCTGCAGTAGCAGCTGGCCTAGAGGATCTCCAGAAAACATCTCAGACATATCAAAGAGAAGAAGAGGACAAATATACACAAACACACGGGGCAGGCGCAGGAAACACCTCAGCAAGCATCCAGACTCCTGAGGAGACATTTAGGGGTTTCCTCATCTCCTGGTCTCTCTCTCTGGGTAATAACGCCCTGCCACCTGTTCAGCCAGCGATTACTTGACAATTATTTCCTGAAAAAGCCCAGTGTTGCGGATAATCCTGGCCTAAGCTTAAAATCTGGCTGAGATATGCATGCTGCATAACTCCCCAACTCCTCAGGCCACCACTGTAACTGATCAAAGAGCCTGGCAGATAATCCCTACTCCAAACTGATCTGGTCCTTTGAGGAAACTTCTCCAGACTAACAGAGCATTTGCCTCAGAACAACTAACCGGGACTGGAAAACATGCGCTTGAATTGATGGAGATGTATTTTCACAGGCTGTCGCAGTGGTTTTTTCAACTATTTTCCCTGGACCCCCTGTAGGACTTGATATTGTACTCTTGAGCTGGTACTACAAACACAGGCTGTCACCGAGAACGCTGTTTACTCACAAATCTACCCCGTTTCTAGAGGTTTACATCACGCTGGGGACCAGTAATATGGCTCCCGCCTGCTCTTTGAATAATAAAAAGGATAATAATGACTTCATTTATCTTTTATCCACAGCGAAATAAAGGAGACGGGAGGATTTTAATCTCTGGTCAAATGCTCTGCCACCGAACTACACCCATCTCAATGTGTTTGTGTATTTCGTGCTATCACTATTAACATTTCATGTGATTCATTGTGGACCTGTGAGGAGGCTTTTGAACAGTGCGCACAATGATTTCATTGTCCAGCACTGAATCGGTCATAAAAGGAATTCTAATAATTTTATTTAATTGGCCATCTAGGCTGGAGACCCATTTCCATCCATTTACCCTTTTATTTCCTACACAAATCCACAAAAGACCTTCCTGAAATAACATTATTAAACTACGGTGTAACTGACAGGGAGAAGAAGGATCCTACTGGACAGTTTGTCTTCTGGAATGGGACAGGTTCTTTAGACTCAAACAGCATTTGATGCTTGGGAGTCCTGTTGAGAGCTAAACCCAGGAAGTCCTCCTCCAGCCCAGGCTCTTCATCGAGGCTGCGAGCCGCCTGCTTCCAGGGGAGAGTGGAGAGTCATTGTCCACATGCCAGGGCTCGTTTCAGCTCTTCACTGGCTGGCTAAACTCCCATTTTCATAGGCAGGCCGTTTCTGCATTGGCTCTAACAAGGATCTTGGCTTCCTTTCATGATAACGATTTGAGAGAGAGAGGGAGAGAGAGAGGGAGGGGGAGGGAGAGAGGGGGGGGGAGGGGGAGAGAGAGCGACAGAAAGAAAGAGTGCATCCTCAAACACATACTGTCCATACCACTAGCTCGTATTTTAGAGAAGGTTTTCTAAGTACGACCAGATCAATGCCGGCAGTTCCAATCATGTCAGTTCCAGGTGATCTTCAAACCCCAGGGTCTCCTCAATCTGAAGTCACTGAGAGGTTGTGGAGAGGATGAAGGGATGAGAAAAGCACATAAAGCTAAGGAGGAATTCAATGCCTTCTCGCAGGGGTGCTAGCTCGCTATCTGAGCAGCTTTATATTGCTCCACTGGGCAGGGTGCTAAGCTAGCCACTGATAAACTTCCACCAAAGTCAAAACGAAAAGGAGAGAAAAAAACGAAAACATTCTCAAGATTTCTCACTAGCTGGACTGAACAAACACTGGCCATGTGTTATCTGAACTACACAGGGTGATGGAAGACAATCCGAAGAGCTGTACTTATAGTTTAAGCTTTTAATATGGAAAAACAATGAACATTGCAAAAGCTTCTTAGAAAAGTTATATTATAACCCTTCTGTCCATAGCCTTAACTCCCTTTTCCACAACCTCCCTGATCTAACTGCCATGGGGACGAAGGGAAAATAATAATAATCATCTTCCTGTCTGAAGTCTTTTCTCCACCTGTGGAGGGTGGATAACGTAGCCTAGAGTGTTTTACATAAGCACCAACAACCAATCCTAACCCAAGACAACCACCTCACAGTCAAATAACGACAGTGACTGAAGTCCATCCATCTCGTATAATTGTTTTGACATTGACGATAAACAATCTGCTGTTGCCATAACCGATGCACGCTCACTTTGAAATCCCTCCCTCTAAAAAGGGCTAAATAATCCTCTGTTGATGCAGCAGGATGTTTGGGGGGAAACAGCTAGTCCATTTGGTCAAAATTTAGTAACTGTGGTTTTTGGTACTGTCATTTGAATATCATGTCTCAACTCTATTGTGTTTTAGAGAGGGTCTGGTTCGCAGTAAGTAAAAGTTAACTGTGATTTAACACTGAAGTTCCACTTGAAGAGCAGTTCGTGACCTTCTGCTTGGGAGGACAGAATATCCATCAGTACTCTCAGAAACTTCTACACTATCCTGTTCTGCCATTTTGATTCGAGACCCTTAAGAGACCAATTCTGCACTGCATCTCGGATGCATGCTAAACGTTCCTCATCAAGGTTTGCTTTGAGCTGGATTTTTCCCCTCTCGAGTCATTCCGCTGGCTAAACATTAGCACAGAGACGCTAATGGAACTCCAGAAGCTTCACAAGTTTTAGGGATGTGTTGATTCTCGTGGCCACCTGACATTTATATGGAGCAAAACACAGGATGCACACAATTACGTCTCAGCAGCATGGCCCTGGGGCAAAGACGCCCACTGGGTTAACATTCATTAACTCAGACAGACGAATGTTTAATTGCTTTGAGATTCATTGGCTCCTTTAAATGCACATATTGCTTTGGTGGGTTTATGCAATATAACAATTAGGGTTTGTAACTGAATCGTTACATACAGAATGCTGTATGTGTGTGTATTAAATTGGGGACTTAATTGCACACGGTTGAATAACGTAGTGACGTGAGCCTAGACACAAATAGTTTAAATCCAGTCTGGGTAGTTGTAAAGCTGCGGTACCGTGGCCATCTGCAGAACCATCACCCGGTTATCCTATCACCAAGAATAAGTCAAACAGGCTATTCGTATAGGCTACGGTATCCTTCATTCGGCCAATACATTTGAGTTTCTTAAAAAATAATTCATTTTTAAGGCTGCTATTGTGTTTTGTAATGTGTTTATTCTTATCCATCTCAATCCCTGTAAACTCAAAACGCATTTTTACATGACTTAGCCCATACCTCATGTGGCGGTTGTCCGAGGAATCCAAACGTTATTTCTTACAATCCGTTCCAGTCGATTTAAGAAATCTTCTGCCAACCAAACAATTTGTTCGGGTTGCGGGTAGTGCAACTCTTGAGAATTGTCGACCGAACACAAAAATGTTGGACATCAAAACAGTAACACACCGGAGGTAAATGTAAAAATATTCTTAATTCACTATAATGTCTACTCGCCCGTTCTAATATCGTAACCAATACCGGTCCGGTTGAGATCTGCTCACAGTAGATAGAGGCGACTGCTACACGTTGAGGCTATAGCCCACAGTAGGTAACACGGGAGGAATATGGCCCTCAAAGCTAATCAAATGATCATAACCGTGAAAACGCGAACGGTGAGAGAATATCATCCTCTCCCAACCGACACTCATGTATTTAGGTCAAAGTCGGTTCTCTGTATAATGCAGTCCGCGCGTTGCGGTGAGCAACCTGTCTATTCTCAGTCTCTTGACCGCCAGTCAATTTCAATCCTGCAGATTGAGCGCAGTAACCTGCCACAACAGTCTCCGCGCGCTGCTCTCAATACACAGAACCACAGCACTGCCTGCCGTATTTAAAGAGACACCGCAATACCGACGGCCTAAAGGGCGCAGTGACTATGCATTTCACAGCACCCTATGCATTTGCCCCACGGCCTTATACAGGCACACTGTAAGACAATAACGGATTTAAAAAAGGAAATTAAAGTAGTAATTCTTAGTAGTAGTAGTAGGCAAGTCTTGAATCAAGAGTGGTCACCTCATTTTAGATAATCCTTTGGACAAACTCCCGCTTTCGTTTTGATTAAGATATTTAGTATCACAACACTGTTGGATAAATCTGTTTGATGTAGAAACAGACAGTGAACCTGGTAAACTAAAACCTGGGTTTTAAGCAGCTGGAGCAGGTCTTCTGTGTGGGAAATCTAACCTGTCACAAGGACACCCTAGTCACAACCTGTCCTCTCACCGTTCATCTTTCTCTTTTCTTTCATCTTGAAAGAAAAGAGAAAGACCTTTAAAACATCTGTCTAAAACCCTCTGACCCAAGGGCACAGCTGTGATTTCTTAGTCTGGTTGCAATTTTTGAATGATTTTCTTCTCCATCTGTCATTACTGCTTCAGCGCCAATTGTCTTGGCATTCCACTGAGTTCATCACTATTCATTCTGTTGCCAGAACACAGCTCAGTGCTGGCCTCACCCATCTCATCATTTGAATATTATTCTGGTTCAGCTGTTGAAAACCTAATGTTATCACAGTGATCTCTCTCTCTCTCTCTCTCTCTCTCTCTCTCTCTCTCTCTCTCTCTCTCTCTCTCTCTCTCTCTCTCGCTCTCTCTCTCTCTCTCTCTCTCTCTCTCTCTCTCTCTCTCTCTCTCTCTCTCTCTCTCTCTCTCTCTCTCTCTCTCTCTCTCTCTCTCTCTCTCTCTCTCTCTCTCTCTCTCTCCTACTCTCTCCTACTCTCTAAAAGAACATCAAAACAAACAAAACACAAGGGACTAGTCATACGAAGGGAAATAAAAGACAAACGCCAAACAGACTAACTAAAACAGACCTGAGAAGAGACCATACATTCACACAAGGACCAAACCAGACACAGGTGAACCTTACTCAAACTAAAGAGCAAACTGAAACTATCACACAGATACTGAACTACAAACAGGTGCAGGTTATCCCACAGTCACAGGGAGACCATCAGAGAAGATACCAGGCCAAGGCTGTGGGCCAGACTCCAGAATCAACACATCTTCCTGCATCAAATGCTCTCCATGATCATGGACTAAACACTCTGCTTGCAAATTATGACATGGCAAACAATACCACACAGCAACAACATCAAACATGGCCTTATAGGCCCTTAGGCACAAACACAGAGACATCCAAACATGCACATCCACACACAAATACACACACAAATAATGAAAGATATTTAGAGCGTGCTGAGCCAATACCTCTAGATAAGCAGAAAACACAGGTCCTCAATGCAAATGAGACAGCCTCCCTTCATAAATATGCAAACAAATTGCTTGTGTAAGCGTGCCTATTTGTAAGTCAGAGCTGAGTATGAATATTCCATGTTCCAGAAATAGCTCTAAACATTTTCAATTGGTTTACAGTGTTATAAATAGGGACCAATGCTTGTCAGCTAGAATCGATCTTATCCTGTGTTTGACTAGTTTGTTGTGGTTGTCGTTGGTTTTGTCGATCAAAAAAACAAACCACAAACATCTTAATTGGTCATACATCTGCGACGTAAATGTACTTACATCTGCGAGTTATAAGATGCTGATGCAACAGAGACACGACGCAGTGCTGCTCCAGCAGCAGCAGGACCAGCAGGGGAGCAGGGGGAGGAGCAGAGGGAGGAAGAGGAGGAGCAGAGGGAGGAAGAGGAGGAGATGGAGCAGGAAGGGATGGAGGTGTAGAAGGTGGAGGAGAAGGGGTAAGCGGCGGAGGAGAAGGAGGAAGAGGAGACGGAGGAGGAGAAGGAGAAGGGGTAAGCGGGGGAGGAGGAGGAAGAGGAGACAGAGGAGGAGGAGGAGAAGGGAGGAGGAGAAGGAGAAGGGGGAGGAGGTGGAAAAGAGGAGGAGGTGGAGGTGGAGGAGGAGGAGGAGGAAGAGGAGGTGGAAAAGAGGAGGAGGAGGAGGAGGAGAAGGGGGAGGAGGTGGAAAAGAGGAGGAGCATCTCTGAGGGGGAGGGATGTTGCATGCTGGAGCCCCCTGTGTGTCTGATGCCCCTGGTGCTGTCACCTCCCATAAGCTTCCCCCTCACAGAGGCCGGGAGACGGAGGCCAGCCTCCCGGCGGAGCCGTGACCTCGAAGCAGGGCTCTGTGACATAACTCCAGTGCTGAAGCATGTAGGGTCAGAGCACTTTGTACAACCGGATTCTAAAGCCTGCAGGGGGGTTACAGTTTAGGGGATTAAACTACCTTTATATAGTTGTTTGGTATTTGGGAAAGTTGGGGTCCTTCCATGTGTCCCAGGGTGGTTCAAAGGGGGCATAAACATGAATGGCTCTAGAGGAAGTAAATGTCACGTATCAAAGGCCCTAAAACCATACATGTGCTTTTGACAAGGGCTCTGTCTTAGATCAGGGTACAAACACACACAAACACACACATAACGCTAACAGACACAACACACAACACACACAAGTACTCATAAATAGCAGAGTGGAGAGGTGTAGGCCTTGCAGGGTCAGTGGCCGGCCCTGAAGAGTCAGGAGTCATAACTCAGTAGTCACATGAGTTCAAGACAGATTCTGTAGATGTGTAGGCCTACGTGATTCCGAATCATGAAGTCATTATATTTTTACTTGATTCATATCCCACACATATTCAGAGTTTGCTAGGAAATGAGTTGCAAATAACACCGATTCATACAGTAGCAACATACCATTTTCAACTAGCGACTATGTGGGTGATATACAGTAGGATTGTACTTATCAGCATCCAAATCGAAAACCTCCGTCATGAACCGAGCGTTGCTTTTATGGCGTGGACAAGGGCTCTCGGGGGAAATTTGTGTGAAAAGAAATGCTGAGAATGCTGAGAACACTCAACACACAGAATTTAAATATCTCCCCGTCTGCCGGCGCGCAAAGCGAAGGGCTGAAAGATCAGTCCCTTTTCACCGTGATGACAATGATCAAGGAGACTCGCGCTCTGGGTATATATGTTGATGTCTAATTATGAGACAGCCGGTACTACACTGTCTGAGATGTCAGAACCGAGTGTAGGTACAATGTGGGGTTCCTCATTACTGTCTCGGATTATTTTGTTCCGGTTCAAAACTTTCATACTTTGTAAAAGAAAATACACAAAAAAAACGTGAATGATGAAAATGTTTGCTGTCCTCCTTTTTTCAAACTGTAAAACATACACAGTAATTGCTACCATATGTAACTTAAGCTTTCCAAAACACCATAGTCTAAAAGCAACTGTGGGCATGTAGAACTTGTTTTAAATCTCTATTAGTCACTTGGGACCCGGCCTATAGTGTTGTGTGGACAACACCCTAACAGCCGCCAACACAGAAGCAACAATGACATGTCAGTAACTCCACCTGCTTCTACAGTAACGGAAGTGACATAGAATCCCCCTGAGCATTTTAACATGGTGACTTCTAAAAGGGGTCCTTAGAGCACGCTATTCTGTTTCCACGCAAGTTCCCTCTAGACAATATAGTATCCTTGGGGAGTACACAGGCCTGGTAAAGGAACAGGGGCAGAGACAACGTATTCTTTGTGGAAAAGGCTCCAGAAACACATTTACAATATTTCCTTAAATACATCTCGTCTTGTGGATTTTAAATGCGCGCATGCATGTGCACGCGCTTGCATGTATAGCCTACAATGAGCGCGGGACTTCCACCGACACCATCACACTGTTTCCACCCACACATTTTTTGTTGTGGAGAAGGTTTTATTTACAGTGACGATCTGGGACTTGTAGAGTAATCTTCTTATGTTTCCTGAAGGCTGTGGATTTAAGACTGTCTATCCATACATAAACCCAAGCAGAACCCCCAATGAACACAAACAGGTGAATAATAACACCTATCTGCACACTGACTCAGAGCGTCTTCCAGCAACGGAACAAGAGAGAATACAGACACAAACAAATCGCCATGAAAGTTATTGATCATCATTTCATAACATAGAATTAACTAAAAAGAAAATGGAAACATCGTGATATAAAAGTCAAAAGGTTAAGCGTTTCTGTTTCACGTGACAGAACTAAAGGTTACAGCAATGAATCCAGATGTATTTTGGGTCCTTACCGAGATGTGTCACACAAAAGGGCAGCACGGGACACTCGTGACCCCACATCGTTCATGTTCAAGCTCTGTGTCGTTTTCATCAATCCCAAAAGACGTTGCTGTGACTACCGATTGCTTTGTCGCTCTGTGCTGAGAATCGCGTGTTGCGTCTAATGACCCTCACAGTTTAATGATATCTGCAGGGATTTTGCAGCATCACGGGATACAATGTCGTGTAATCGGTTCATTAAAGTCCAAGTCATGCGGTTATCATTCACACTGGTCCATTCTGAATTTCTTTTGGGATGTTTACATGATGTTTTATCTTAACAAGCTGTGACTATAAACATAGATTGTAAGGAAAACGGATAATGGAAAAAACAATTTCATTCGAGCTTCACAGTCGGAAGGTTGTCTCAGTACTAAGGGGATTATATTTTCTCGTCAAACCATATAATTGCACTCATAATGAAGAGAGAGTAAGAGAGAAACAGAGAGAGAGAGAGAGAAACAGAGAAACAGAGAAACAGAGAGAGAGAGAGAGAGAGAGAGAGAGAGAGAGAGAGAGAGAGAGAAGATGAGGGAAAGGAGAGCTCAAGAAAGTAGAGACTGAAGGAGAGCAAGAAAGAAAAGCACCTGGAGTTTCACTTTCAAGCATCTGTGTTACCGCTTCCAATATCCTCACACCGGTTTGTTTGCAAAAGCAGACCAACAGAGACACAGCGGCGAGTGATAGATTATCACGCTGACACAATGCCTTTTATGGGAAGCCATTAAGACAGGCCACGGATCCAGGTTACAAACCCCGGAGCACGGCTTTCTGTTAAGATGATTTTATCTCTAGAAGCGCAAACAAAAGCTTTATGTGCTCAGCTCTCTCTGCATCGACTTAAGCTGTTTGATGGTATGTGTGGTTCAGAGCCAAATGCTTAGTGTTTCATAGAAACCATCTCTTTGTCAGAGCATGTAATATGATTAGTATCCTGTCCCATGGCGTAGGCTATCACAGCATCCCAATATGCTGGCAGTGCGCTAACAGCGCTAATATAGCCTAATGTTTTATTTGTTTATTGTTTTCATTTCTACATCATAGCACAGTCGGTAGGCTTGTAACCTGCCAATGGGAAACTTGATATCGAAAACAAATCTTGAAGGTTATGTAGCCTGCTGCATATCTGCCTACAGATCCAAAACTTTCTGTGTTTACTGGGGAGCAGAAGAATCGAGAAAACAGGCCTTTGGCTTCACTGAAATAGCAACCCACATTTATTAGACCGGGTAAAGACCGGTGGCATTAATAATTCAACAGGCTGTCTCAGAAAACTACGAAAAATAGACCCTGCATTATTTAAGCCAAATGTTTAATTAATTAGCAGGGAAATATGAACACGTTATGAAACTGTCCTAAGCTATTGAATATAATCAGCAACAACGATAATCAGATATATCAGGCAGGCCTATGGTATGTTGACAATTAGATAATTTAAGTGTTCAGCCTTTAGCTCTTCTGCGCCTATACGGCTCTCTCTGTAATGTCTGATACCGAGTGGGAAGTTACGGTCAATAACCCCGTATCCCGCGCACCGCTGATCTGTCACTGTTGCCCACATTGTTAAATCTGATGTCAATGGATTCCCTCTGGCAGGGATGACCAAAAAGGCATGATTTCTAGTACACAGCAATTGATGTTTCTAACGACGAGGTTTCATCATCGCCAAACAATGGGAGCTTGAAGACCTATAGTGTCCTGTAGATGAACCAGAGAGAGTGTGTTTGTTATCTAACGTGGTCCAGATGGGCTAGGCTATACTCTAGGTGGGAGTGTGGACTCTTGTATGAGCCCTGGGCCCCAGCAACACAATCACTATAAAGATCAGGTCACTCCACCCAGTTACGACACCACTCACATTATGACAAGATACGTTATCAGGCTGGTCAGGTTACAAGTTCACATGTTCACAGGGATCCCGGCAGACCAAAGGAAGGTGAAGTCATATCAGTTAAGGAAGTAAGCGCAATAACGGACTGTCATTTTCTTAGTTCCCCTCTCAGTCCTCACACACACACACACACACACACACACACACACACACACACACCTTTTTCAGGTGTTAAACTCACTAAACAAAATCGGCAATTTGGTCACATTGAAATGTTTACTTTTAATACGAATTAATAAGTGTTTGAAGTCATTTGACCATTGCCTTTGGAGAGCTCTCATGTTAAACTGGGGTAGGTATAGGTCAGTGGGAGAGCAATTGACAGCACATCAAGAAGTCACAGATTGAATGACCCCCTCTACATCCCTTTGGATAAAAGCATCTTTTAAATGAACATATTATTATTAAACTACCTCAAATGCCTGTGCAGAGAAATCAGTTTTTCTCTGCTTCACTTTCAGGCTTTGTGTAAAGACTTCCAGTGTTTGGAATTATTATTTAATTATAAAACAACAAAAAACTGTCACATTATTTATTATTGGGCTTACGACTTATTCAAACATATACAAAAGGCAAATGTGTCTGAACAGGACGCAACCTATTCTTCGCTGTCTGCGTTACTTTTCAAACTGACAGTAAAGCCTGTTATTTCTTTCCCACCCAGACTCCAGTTTGTCTATATTCACAAGATAAAGCCATTCGCTGTGAAAAACTGGCTATTAGACCACAGGGCTGTGAGTAAACAACATTTTCCCAAACATGACTTCTCTCTGCAGCATGGTTTTGGGCAATATCTGACATCTTCTCGTTGTGTGTTGTGGAATAATGGAGATATGCATCTTTGATTTAAAATGCTCCTCTGACTCTATGTGCCCATGGAAGATCAATCTTGTTGTGTGCAATATTCTTAATTACTACCCAAACCTAGTTCCACAGACAGAGGAAATATTCAGTGTATGTATCATACAACAGTATGTCTTTAAGGTCAATTTAATATGTGTATATATAGGTATATTTCTCTTTATCTCTCAAGTAGTGCACAGAGTCGATGAAGTCAAGGAAGTTTTATGTACATGCGCATGGAGCATGGAGACAAGTCAGATCGACGTACAAAGTTGTCTGAGAGTTTCACAGTCAGGTTTTTTATACATGGTTTGAACAAGTTACAGGATGGAGACGAGACGTTTCGCCTCCCCCATGTGAAGGCAGAAGTCTGTCACCTTTGAATGTCAGCTAGTCTGTCTAAAGATTGTGGAAAGTTTCATGCTTCGTTTGCAACATGTTTTTGACACCTGCTCCTCATACATGCACTGCAAAATATCAAATAATCAGCATATTTAAGCAAGGCTTGACGTTTAAGGCAAACAGGAACATTCCTTGGGTGTTCCACTTCTGCTAAACCACATTTGGGTGCAGTGGTTTCTCTTTCTGAGTGCAAAGATGTCACACACACACACACAAACAAACAAACACACACACAGTAGCAATTGTTTATAAAAACATTTAAGCCGTTGTAAACCTTCATCTCTGAGCAGTAGAACGATTGCAAAGTTGCTGATTGTAATGAAAACCATTGGTGACAAACAACAGATATATGGTCTGTCTGTACAGTCTAGCCTACAATTAGGATTTGTTCTTGAGCTATACAGGCACTCATATGACAACATTGAGTCCCACACACAATGTACTTTATGAATGCCTTCAGAATTATGTTAACCAACTGCCAACCGGTTCCCTGTTTAAATTAGGCTACAACCTTTCATTGTGGAAAGGGACACCTGATCATTTAATTACACAACGCGTAGTCAAGGAAGCCGCTAATAAACGAGAGCGTCTCGCACCGTACGCGTCACTTGTTTGTTTGGGCTCTGGTAACAAAAGCTCATCCTGATAATTGAGGTTCGTCTCACCACGGGAAATTGCACGGTGTCGGATTGTTTTGCCTCAAGTTGGACACCAGCCCATTAGAGGCCCGGCGCCAGCCACAGTGCTGAGACTGAGACACGAGCATCTCTCCCTTCACTGCAGCTTCACATCAACCAGCATCTACAGCAGGGTACGTATTTCCACTCAGGTTAACAGGCAGGATCACTGAACCCTGGCTGCTTCCAGGTGCTGTGTGTGGGTGTATTCACTCAACTCAGTCAGGGAATTTTCTAACAGTTGGAGTGAGTGTGTCGACAGCCCATCGTGCTGAGTGTTCCTGACATGCTCTGAGTCTGGGTGACTTAGGCCTCGGTACAAGTGACATACATTACATTTAGTCATTTAGCAGACGCTCTTATCCAGAGCGACTTACAGTAAGTACAGGGACATTCCCCCGAGGCAAGTAGGGTGAAGTGCCTTGCCCAAGGACACAACATCATTTGGCACGGCGGGGAATCGAAGTGGCAACCTTCTGATTACTAGCCTGATTCCCTAACCGCTCAGCCACCTGACTCAGCCACCTGACTCCACTGTTAGGGACCATGTCTCCTGCCGCACGCCATCTCTGCCAGGACGGACTGGGACGACCGCCTCAGAGGAGGCGGAAGTTCACCAGATAACACAACACCAAGGACAGGTTGGTTCAAACACAACCTTTTCCTCCGACACACCTAAGAAGGCAAACCCACACTGGCGTTTGCCTCACACCCCTTATAGTTCCACCCTCCAGTTGTAGTTCATGCGTGCAAAAACAAACCCACCGTGTCCATTTTATGGTTTCTCTCCTTGTTCATGAATGCTTCTCACACTCCACCACAAGCTCTCATTATTTGGAGGCACGTCCGTTCTGGACCGAGAACTCCATGCGTGTTAGGCTACGGTCTATCGCGGTGGGCAGCTCTCCCCTTCCGCTCTCTAGATCTGGGGAACTTGAATATCACACGGGTCCTGCTTTCCAATCTAATTGTGTAAGCCTAGCCTTTTTTTAACAAGCAGTGTCACAGAAGGCGTCACATATACCCACAGAAATGAAGCTAAACCTAACTAAAACCCCTTGACGCAGTTGGGTAAATCAGCTTAAAAAGTCAAAATAAATTCAAAGTCAAAATAAGTTCAAATCTCCTTCTACTTAATAAATCTATTGATATCAGTTAAAGGCTTGTGCATTTGTTACCCAGTGCAGTCAAACCTCTAGCACAGCCCACCGCATTCGTCGCAAACATACACAGACCAGCTAATATCGTAGATGGCGTGCGGCCAAACACGCCAAAATGCTCAGGGTGATAGCATTGGAGGTGAGGCGACACAAACAAACATAAAGTGGTTTCATTTTGTATGTGTTAATGACGACCTCACTATACCCTAAGCTGTGCCCTAATTACTCAACGGGAGGTAAGCTCTATTTTGGTACTTGTTGTGGATGCAGATCCCCAAACAGGAAGAAAACAAGCACAAACCTCATTAAAGTAGTACAACGTGCTGCATGAGTACCGGAGAGCCTTGCACACGAAAGCTAATATCTGCTTATAAATGGTTGCCAGGCTTGGCTAATTAGCATGTTAATGGATTGGGAAAATTAAAAACCATATAACCTATAGCCTACATAAATCAACAAATATGCTTATTCAGAAATGCAAGATATTTGCTGAAAAATGAAGATGAAGAACACCGCCTACTGAACATTTGTTCACAGCTCGGCGAGTTTAACAGCAGGCCACAAAGATCCCAGCCTTAACTTTGAACGGTTAAGTCTCTGGTGGTGAACGCAGCGTTTGGTTTGAGATGTTTTCCCTTGTAATTGCTTTGCTGTGTCCCACTTTACCTAAGGTAACCTTGCTTTTCCACACCGCATGGATGCTCATTGGCTAGGCACACATCGAACCACGCAGGCTAATGACTAGATATGAGGACATTGTGTCCTGTACTAGAAGGTAATGTGGCCGCAGTAAGCTAGTGTTTGTGCTCATTGCTGTAAACAGGCAGACAAGACCGGACTATGATTTCATCAAGTGAACGCATTAACCCCTTAAAAACTCGTTTGCACACAACAGTTGCTCCACAAAACTCAACCGAAACGACGGCCGTATCGAACATGGAAACATGAAGACAAGAGGATGACGTAGATTAGACTAACGTCAATGTCCACCTCGCCCTACTTGGCCCAGCTGTCAGATACTATATGTGATTCCTCGGGGCTTGGAGGCTGAAAATGTGACGTCGAAACATGGATCCATCGGCCGTGGCCAACCAAATGACCATGGGTGGGCGAAAACATGACATTCCCTCTCGCTCAGCCTTATAGTTAGGCTACATTGGGCTGGGATGAGTTACATTGGGATGAGTTACATTGGGCTTGAACATGCTTTAAATTTAAGGGGAAAAACTGTTTTTTTTTTGTTTTTTTTAATACACAATTTTACTTCTGTCGCTGAGAGAGAGCTTTCGTCCCCATGGCATGTTGGTCTGCACCGTTCTTTTGTTTTTGTTGCCGATGGAATTAAACTGACGACACCGACAAAACATCAGTCAGCCAAATAATAATTATTAATTAGTTCATCAGTTCACATTGATAATCTATAACCCTTGTGGCAAATTACCCAGGACAGGCTATGTGAAGGTCTTGACCTGAAGCCAGTAAAAACAACTATAACACGATGAGCCCTGCACGTCCTGATTTATCCTTTGTTTTGACAGCAAATCCATTTCTCAAAACCCCTCCCTTCTCCTGCTTGTGTTTCTCTCCAAAACATGAAAGCACTGGCGTTTGAAGTTCATGAAAAGGGCAGCTCCGTCTATAATCTTCCTATTTATTGCTGGTGGCCTGTGTCGTCTTTCTCCAAAGTGAACCCTAGGAGTTGCTGAACGCGGCGCCTGGCCGCTGGGAGTTGGATGATCAGATACTCTGAGAACGGACATCTTCTTCTTCTGTGACGTTGACCTCCTCCCCACCTCTGTAGACTGAGTGTTCAGTTTCCAAAAGGCCGGGAAGTGGACCTGCCCCCCCCCCCCCCCCACACACACACCCACACACAGGAAGCCTCATCTCAAAATACCGCATCGCCCAGGCCTACACACACACACGCACGAACGCGGACTCTATGGTTATTGATCCCATGCTGCAGGCTGCAGTAATTTAGTGACCACGATACATTTCTGTCACAAGGGGGGGCCGGAAGAGAGTATCGATCAGAGTGCAGTCCACCCTCAGCACAGCCTCGTCTGAACGAAGCTGCACAGCCACTGCTGCTGCTTAATGAGCTCTGATTCCAAACACACACACACACACGTACGCACAGACACACACACACGTATGTACGCACACACACAGACACGCACACCCACACGTATACATGCAAAGCGCACACACACACACACACACACACGCACACGCACACACACCTCTCCTACTTCAGAGTTTCAAGAGATATGTCTCGAATGATTTAAGCCGTTGATTATGCAACAGCTACGGAACGGACGTTGGTATACAGTATCATCCATGATTCAAATACATAATTGAGGGTTCGTGGATACACTGCATGCAACTGCTTTATATTGATGTTGCCATATAAAGACTGTTCTTTTATGTTCTTGTTGACCTTATAATATTTTTCCGAAAGAGGTGCTTCTAATTTGTTGGCAAGCAGAACAATTATGTTAGTATTGTGGCATGGCCGTCTGTACATCCTTTCCATAGTCCAGTAGTAACCAGACAGAAAACAAAACAACTACTTTTATCTAAGAAAGGGGGAATTTGTAAATGTTCACTTATTTCTCACCACCTTAATTTTACCCCTGTGCTAGACTGCCATCTAGTGGTATTAGCCTGTATTGCTGAAACACCAGGAAAAAACACCAGATTTTACAAACAAGTGATGAACACAGACACTTATGGGTCTAGCCAGTCTTGCAATTTATTAAAACATCATTTTGCAATGAACTGAGGCACAAAGTTTAAACCATAATTTCCTTGCAAAAGTTTTTACGAGATTACCCTTGTAAAAATATAAATAAGCATATGGACAAATATACTTGAGTGTAAAATTTTACTCAGAGGCCTGTACATTTTCTGTGTGTGAATTGCGATATTTTGTGAGACATTATGTAAACAACAAAAGGGAAGATAAATAGCTTTTTTAACTTATTGATATTTTACTGCAGAAACCATATGCTTGTGTGCGTTGGAATTAACAGAGAATATCAGTGTTCTTACAAGACATACGACAGATTCAACAGGCATCTTCAAAATATGGAGAAAAAATCCAAATCAAAAGCATAAACATTGAGAGCATAGGAAATATAAATAACAGTTCCACTTGTGTATTGGTAGTATGTATCAACACTAGTAAAGGCTGCTTAAGTACATGCAGAAAAACAAAACGAAACATAAAAAATATTTGGTCTGGGATCTGGATAATGATCATAACACTACAAAAAAGAATGAGCTTTAATTAGTGAAGATGTTCTCCTTAGCTAGCCTGATCCAATCCTCTTAACAAAGTTGATTTCATTTTTTACTTTTGAGACCAGTGAGACAAACACCGACATCATACACCATATTTCCACTCTTCCGCAGTAGAAAACACTAAGAAATAATACCAAAAAATCAGACATCCTACACCTGCATAGAGTAACAAAAGTATAATACATACATTATTTTACAGTTTTAGCTAATTATTAGAGTGTTTTTGAAACAACTCTAAATGTTTCTTTAGACTTCTCTAGAGCTCAAAAGCAGCACTGTACCTACTGAACTGACTTCATCACAGCAGATGCAATTTGATCTTGTTTTGCTTATATAATTTTGCTTATTCAGAATGATGTAAACTGTACTCTAAAAGTATGATTTTTGCATTTTCAAAACGACCCATTCACATCCAAGCATTTCTTTTACTATGAACAATTTCCCATATCACTGCATAGAACAAAACTTTTATAATCTCTACGAAGCTAGCATCCTGTTGACCATGACAACAGGAATAGTTAATACAATTTTAAAAAAAGACACAGGACACTTGATATTCAGTAGGAAGAACAAGCAATCGCCATAAAAACGTGTAAAATTAATCTTAATCAGACAAAGACTTCATGAGCCCCAGCAACTCTGCTGTCTGCAGAACCTGCTATGAACAAACACAAACTTTGAAGTTCACCACCAGATTGTAAAGGAATGACCGAAGGCAGACCAGATGCAGTGAACTTCTACTGTGCGTTACCATAGTAACCAGCAAGAGCAAGGCTGAGCGTGTCCTCCTACAATCACCCCCCCCCCCCATATCCTTCAGTAGCTTAATTTCCCACAAGATTAACGTGACATAATTTTAACTGACTCAATGAGACCAACCCAAGATTGACTTTATAAAAGCACGTTGATTGGGAGTGGTTTAAAGTAGCCACTAGGTGGCAGTGGTGGATGGGTCGACAGTAGACCTTCACTGACAGCACCAGACATGCATCATATGCATCCATTTCACGTTAGAGAATCAGGGGAACTGGATCCAAAGGAAATGAGAAACTAGCTAAAGAGCTTAACCAGTAATATCCTTCAGAACAAATTCTCCTTGCACCATTTTATAGAAGTCGGTGGTGTTTAAAGCTCTTCTCATAAAATTTTTAGACACTTGCATTCATTTAAAGGGTGAGCCCTTTTTTGGCAAAAATAAATAAAAATGTTATCCGATCCATCTGGGCCATATGAAATCAGTGACTGCAAGAGCAGATTAATGTGGTAGACAAACGTGACATACGGGAAAGCAGACTGTGTTTGACCTCACTGGGAGTTTAGAAACAAGGTCTCTGAATAATCTGCTATCTGTTTCTCCTGACTGTCATCGATGAGGTCCAGGTCCACAGTGGGTGTAATTGCTGTTTTTAGCCTCTAGTGGGCAGAACAGAGAACACACATTCACACATACAGTAAAGCAGAGGCGGAACAGGTTGAGGACATTTTATCGCTATTGAACTTATCAGGCATAACTTCATATCAGAGTGTCGTACTGGATGTTCCATCCATAAAAAACCCTCCAGGACTCTGACCACCAAAACACAGTTAGATCTACGCACTTCAGATCCTTAATCTTCTGCTGCACTTTCCAAAAGCGGTATTCGTACATCGCTTAGGATAAAAGATAAACGAAGTAAATAACCTCAATGTAGCCTTAACCCTTGTGTTCTCTGGGGGTCATTCTGACCCATCAGTCATTGTTACCCACCGTCGTATTGCGACAACTCTACTGCATACAAAAACAAAGTGAAGCATTTTCTTTTAACCGTCCGGCTGTCTCAGACCTTTTTATTTTTAATTTGTTTTTGTATTGGGTAGAATTGGGTAAACACAACGATGGTTCGTTATGAACCTTTGGGTCATGTGACCCGAAGGCAGCACAAGGGTTAAAGTCCCCAGCCTGTTGATACTACCCCGTTAGACACCCATGTTTGAGGAGTGTTTTGCAGCGACGTGCTCCCTCCCCACCCCCCACCCCCCCTGTCCCCCCTCCCCCCCGTCCCCCACTGACCTGCCACAGCGACCCCTCACACTGCCACAGCTCCTGGACGGCCCCCACAGGGATCCAGATGATGGAGACCAGGGAGATTCCCCACCCCACCACCTCCGCCCAGGCGGGGTAGGTGTAGGTCTTCCCGTAGCGGGCGGGAGTGTACTGTACTATGCTGGAGATCAG